>NC_054543.1:5574770-5589770 GCF_017654505.1 Polyodon spathula
ATATATATATATATATATATATATATATATATATATATATAGCACACACAGTGCCTTGCAAAAGTATTCAGACCCCTGACCAATTCTCTCATATTACCGAATTACAAATGGTACATTGAAATTTCGTTCTGTTCGATATTTTATTTTTAAACACTGAAACTCAAAATCAATTATTGTAAGGTGACATTGGTTTTATGTTGGGAAATATTTTTAAGAAAAATAAAAAATTGAAATATCTTGCTTGCATAAGTATTCAACCCCTGTGCTGTGGAAGCTCCCAGTTTGCACCAATGAAAGAAATTGCCCCAATGAGGACACAATTACCTTACCATTGGCCTCCACCTGTGAACCATTAAAGTTGCTGTCACATTTTCTGGATAAAAACCCCACTGTTGAAGGATCATTGGTAAGGCTGTGAATCTGAAGGAAAATGAAGACCAAAGAGAATTCTACAGAAGTTAGAGATAAAGTAATAAAAATGCATAGATTAGGGAAAGGGTACAAAATAATATCCAAGTGTTTGGATATCCCAGTGAGCACAGTTGGATCAATAATCAGGAAGTGGAAGCTGCATCACACTACCCAGGCACTGCCATGAAAAGGCCATCCCTCAAAACTCGCTCAAACATGGAGGAGACTTATGAGAGAAGCCACAGAGAGGCCAACAATCACTTTGAAGGAGCTACAGAGTTCAGTGGCTGTAAGTGGAGTAATGGTGCACCAGTCAACCATATCAAGAGCTCTGCATAACACTGGCCTGTATGGGAGGGTGGCAAGAAAGAAGCCGTTACTCAAAAAGTACCATCTGAAAGCACGTCTGGAGTTTGCCAGAAAGCATGAGAATGACCCAGCTGCGATGTGGAAGAAGGTTTTGTGGTCAGATAAGACCAAGTTAGAGCTTTTTGGCCAAAACTCAAAGCGCTATGTGTGGCGCAAACCTAACACTGCCCATGCCTCAAGACACACCATCCCTACAGTGAAGTATGGTGGTGGCAGCATCATGCTGTGGGGATGTTTCTCATCAGCAGGCACTGGGCATCTTGTTACAATTGAAGGAAGAATGGATGGAGCAAAAGACAGGAAAATACTGCAAGAGAATCTGCTTCAGTCTGCTAAAAAACTGAAGCTTGGGAGGAAATTCACCTTTCAGCAGGACAATGATCCCAAGCACAAGGCCAAAGCAACATTGGAGTTGCTCAAGAACAAAAAGGTGAATGTCCTACAGTGGCCCAGTCAAAGTCCTGATCTCAATCCCATTGAGAGTCTGTGGCACTATTTGAAAATTGCGGTCCACAAGAGTCGTCCAACCAACCTGAACAACCTGGAGCAAATCTGCCAAGAAGAATGGGCCAAAATCACTCCGACACTGTGTGCAAAGCTGGTACATACTTACCCCAAAAGACTTAAAGGTGGTTCTACCAAATATTAATGTGTGGGAGTTGAATACTTATGCAAGCAAGATATTTTAGTTTTTTATTTTTCTTAAAAATATTTCCCAACATAAAACCAATGTCACCTTACAATAATTGATTCTGAATTTCCGTGTTTAAAAATAAAATATCGAACAGAACGAAATTTTAATGTACCATTTGTAATTCGGTAATATGACAGAATTGGTCAGGAGTCTGAATACTTTTGCAAGGCACTATATATATATATATATATACATACATACACACACACACACACACACACACACACACACACACACACACACACAGTGGGTTGCGAAAGTACTGACCCCCCCCCCTTAGAATTTTTCCTATTTTGTTTCCTTACAACCTGGAATTAAAATGGATTTTTATTTGGATTTCATGTAATGGACATACACAAAATAGTCCAAATTGGTGAAGTGAAATGAAAAAAAAACTTGTTTAAAAAAATTCTAAAAAATAAATAACGGAAAAGTGGTGCATGCATATGTATTCACCCCCTTTGCTATTAAGCCTCTAAATAAGATCTGGTGCAACCAATTACCTTCAGAAGTCACATAATTAGTTAAATAAAGTCCACCTGTGTGCAATCTAAGTGTCACATGATCTGTCACATGATCTCAGTATATATACACCTGTTCTGAAAGGCCCCAGAGTCTGCAACACTATTAAGCAAGGGGCACCACCAAACAAGCGGCACCATGAAGACCAAGGAGCTCTCCAAACAGGTCAGGGACAAAGTTGTGGAGAAGTACAGATCAGGGTTGGGTTATAAAAAAATATCCAATACTTTGAACATCCCACGGAGCACCATTAAAGCCATTATTAAAAAATGGAAAGAATATGGCACCACAACAAACCTGGCAAGAGAGGGCCGCCCACCAAAACTCACGGACCAGGCAAGGAGGGCATTAATCAGAGAGGCAACAAAGAGACCAATGATAACTCTGAAGGAGCTGCAAAGCTCCACAGCGGAGATTGGAGTATCTCTCCATAGGACCACTTTAAGCCGTACACTCCACAGAGCTGGGCTTTACGGAAGAGTGCCCAGAAAAAAGCCATTGCTTAAAGAAAAAAATAAGCAAACACATTTGGTGTTCGCCAAAAGGCATGTGGGAGACTCCCCAAACATATGGAAGAAGGTACTCTGGTCAGATGAGACTAAAATTGAGCTTTTTGGCCATCAAGGAAAACGCTATGTCTGGCGCAAACCCAACACCTCTCATCACCCCGAGAACACCATCCCCACAGTGAAGCATGGTGGTGGCAGCATCATGCTGTGGGGATGTTTTTCATTGGCAGGGACTGGGAAACTGGTCAGAATTGAATGAATGATGGATGGCGCTGAATACAGGGAAATTCTTGAGGGAAACCTGTTTCAGTCTTCCAGAGATTTGTGACTGGGACGGAGGTTCACCTTCCAGCAGGACAATGACCCTAAGAATACTGCTAAAGCAACACTCGAGTGGTTTAAGGGGAAACATTTAAATGTCTTGGAATGGCCTAGTCAAAGCCCAGACCTCAATCCAATTGCGAATCTGTGGTATGACTTAAAGATTGCTGTACACCAGCGGAACCCATCCAACTTGAAGGAGCTGGAGCTTCTTTGCCCTGAAGAATGGGCAAAAATCTCAGTGGCCAGGTGTGCCAAGCTTATAGATACATACCCCAAGAGACTTGCAGCTGTAATTGCTGCAAAAGGTGGCTCTACAAAGTATTGACTTTGGGGGGGTGAATACTTATGCACGCTCAAGTTTTCTGTTTTTTTGTCTTATTTCTTGTTTGTTTCACAATAAAAAATATTTTGCATCTTCAAAGTGGTAGGCATGTTGTGTAAATCAAATGATACAAACCCCCAAAAAATCAATTTTAATTCCAGGTTGTAAGGCAACAAAATATGAAAAATGCCAAGGGGGGTCAATACTTTCGCAAGCCACTGTATGTATGTGTATATATTAGAGCAAAATACTTTTCAGTGCTATAAATTGGGCTATTCGTTTTACAATCAAAAGTTCTGTACTTTAGTGTACTGTCACATGACTATCAGGAATGAAGTCAAAGACAGACCAGACTACTCAGTCAACTCAATATAATATATCTATAGTATATATATATATATATATATATATATATATATATATATATATATATATATATATATATATATATATATACACACATACATATACATACACACACACACACACACACACACACACACACAGTGGTTGGCAGAAGTACTCAACCCCCCTGCAAATTTTTTACATTTTCACCTGAGCGTACTCCATGATGCTTTCAAATTAGACTTTACATGTAGAATCTACACAAACTACTCAACAATGATAAAGTAAAAAAAATGTATATCGAATATAAATATGTAAGATTTTCAGAGAAAAACAGATTAATCTCAGTTGCAACGCCTTTGCTACTACAGCCCTAAATCAGCTCTGGTGCAAATCATTTGTTTGAAAGGTCACAAAATTACTGAAATGGTTTCAGCCTCTGTGTACTCAAAGTGGATTAACTTGTATATAACTTCCTTCAGGTATATAAAGACTTTACAGGTGCAACTCGCACAGTGATCCAACAAAGCAACCAAGAAGACCAAGGAGCTTTCGAAACAAGTCATGGATAATGTGGTAGAGAGGGACAGAGCAGGAGAAGGATACAAGAACATTTCAAAGGTGCTGATTATCCCTTTCAGCACAGTGAAGTCCATCATTAAGAAGTGGAAGATGCATCATACCACCCTGACACTACCCAGATCAGGTCGCCCTCCCAAACTGAGCCGCCGAGCAAGCAGGAAACTGGTTCAGACTGTCACTCTGAAGCCAACAATGACCTTGAGAAATCTGCAAAGTTCTGTGTCTGAGATGCGAGTCAGTGTTCACACATCAACAATAAGCCAGTCCCTACACAGAGCTGGCCTGTACGGATGGGTGGCAGGAAAGAAGCCATTACTCAAAAAGCCTCATCTTTAAGCACATATGGAGTTTGCGAAAAAGCATGTAGATGACACTACACACATGTGGAAAGGTTTTGTGGTCAGACGAGACAAAAATTGAACTTTTCGGTCTAAAAATTCTAGGTGTTGTCTAACTCAAGCCCAACACTGCACATCACCCAGTCAACACCATCCCAACTGTCAAGCATGGTGGTGGAAGCATCATGTTATGGGGAAGCTTCTCTTCAGCAGGGACTGGGAAGCTTGTCACGATAGAGGGGAGAATGGATGGTACAAAGTACAGGCGAAGATTCTGAAACTGGGGAGGAAATTCACATTTCAGCAGGACAATGACCCGAAGCACAAAGCCAAAGCCACACTTGAGTGGCCCAGTCAAAGTCCTGACTTGAATCCAATCAAAAATTTATGTTGAAACTTGAAGATTGCAGTCCATCGATGATTCCCAACAAACTATCAGAACTGGAGCAATTTTCATGTGAAGAATGGACAAAAATTTCACCATCCTACTGTGCAAAGCTAGTAGAGACCCATCCAAAAAGACTCAGTAATTGCTGCAAAAGGTGCTTCTTCCAAGTACTGACTTATGGGGCTGAATACTTATGCAAACAGGAAACTTCACTTTGTACATTTTCTTTGCAAGTTTTGCTGACATTTAACCTCCTCCTCATATAACAGTGTTCAGTTTAACCACTACAGCTTTGAATAAAAAAAGTTCATTTGAAAAACTGTGCATATATTAATTGTAATTCAACAAAATGTGAAAACTTTGCAGGAGGGTGAATACTTATGCAAACCACTGTGTGTGTGTATATGTATGTGTATGTGTGTATATATATATATATATATATATATATATATATATATATAGCTTTATGTATCATTGCCTGCCCTGTAAGGCACTTTTCAATGAAATGCAAAAACAGTTGTGCAGCTCAGTAGGCGAAAACAATTAAAAGCAACACTGCAGCTTTCATCATATTAAAAATAGTGTGCAATAGACCCTGACAGACTGTAAAGGGTGAAGAGAAAATAAAACTAAGAAAAGCAGCGAGTGAACCGTTCTAGTTTGCTTTAGTCCATCCAACCTGTCCCTGGTATACTTAAGGCGAGGACGCTCCAGGACACACGGTCTGAGTTGTTCAAGGAGTAGTCTCAGGTAGACGTAGCTCCGGCGGGGGGGGGGGTGGGGTGGGGGAGGGTGGGGGGGAGGGGTACACGGGGGTGCAACATCCCTTGTGGGAAGCCTGCAGTCCAGGCGGCCAGCAAACAATAATTACAATCTCTCCCTCTCTCTTGCACATAAATGTCCGCTTGGAAAATAAAGTGGGCAGAACACATCCAATAAAAACTAAGAATACAAAACAAGTCTTTTTTTTTTTTTTTTTTTAACCCCACCCTTTGAAGTTCTTTAGAATCCTGGATTTATATACTAACTTGCTGTCAATGAAGTCACCGAGGGCATCAGTTCAGCGGATGAAATAAGGAGGTCTTTAGTATTGATGCATGAGCTCGCCAGCTGTAGCTGATACGAGCAGTGGACTTTCCCCGGCAGCTCTCTCTCTCTCTCCCTCCCACACTCACATTCATACTCGCACACACACAAACACACACACACACATACAGCGGGACTGCTGCAGTAAATGAAGGGAATTTCACGAGTGCATGCCTGTCTCTAGTGAATGCTTGATCGGTCACAGCTGAGTACATGTCATACTGATATCTAAAGATAAGAAGTGGTGGCTACATCTCATGTGGGTTGGAACAATTTCTCTGATACCTTGCAGCTGATGTACAACTACTACAACTATTGCTGCTGCTGATACACCTATTACAATGGAAGATCATCTCATCGATACAATGAACTGAATATATGGTCATGTACCGTCAACACAGAGGATTTATACAGGCTCTACCTTTTCATTTGTAATTTACTTTAAAAGGTAAGAATTTTCTAAAGCTGTTGTCAGAGATCAATCAAGCCAGTCTTTCTTTCTTTGTTTTCTTTCAATAATAAGGCAGTCTGTACTGTATCTGCAATGTTCAGGGAATACTGTAACTGTTTTGTTTAGTAACATCTGTTATTAAATTGTTGTTCTTTGCTGCTTCAACAAATTAGAGAAATGTAAAACAGAAGACAGATTGGGTTTCTGATTGCAGCCAAATCATATTGAAGAATACACAACATAACTGCATACAGTAAAATAATCATGCAAGAAAATGCAAGCTGGACACAGATATATGAAGGTATATTAACTATTACTTGCAAATGAGTTAAAGTGATAATGCAACAATTTAGAAGCACAAGTCAGTAGCAGAAATAGTTGCATCAAGATTAATGTAGCTCATTTTTTTATATTCTAGAAAGAACTATGCATATATATGCACTATGTGTAAGTACGTTCTTTTATTTTTCTGTGGATACGTTTAGAGCCTGATTATTCATTGGTATATTTTTCTTTTTTTAAATTTGCCGTGCACGGGTGCCAAATGGCTTGGGTACTGAATATTAAACAGGCAGGTAATTTAGCTTTTAAGAAACGAAAGATAATTGAGTTAACCAGACAGCTTAAGGATCCTAAAAATTAAAGAACACTAGCATGTGCCTTTGATTATCAAATGCGTATAAACATATAAATATTAAACAAACAAACAAACAAACAAACACTGGAGAAAAAAAAAAAAACAAGCCAGGCACACTACATCTAAAAGCAACCGACAAGGGATCCTGCAGCTTTGGTGTTGCACATAATGCTAACATGCTTCTCATGTTATATCTAAAAAGATAAAAGTCTCAGCCACATTTTTTTTAATGACCCTGACTTTAAAACAGAAAACTTAATTATACTCTAAATTAACATATTCACTTTGCTTTAAGAGTAACATTGTGGAAACAGTATCTGAAGTAACAAATCATCTGCTGTGCATCAGTGAGTCGCAGAAACTCTCAGAAGCCATCACTGAACCCAAACCATATTATACAAAAGCAAACAAAAAAGACACCATTTGAAACAAGCAAGAGTTGTATACCGTAGCTATATATTGTTATTGCACGAATTAATCCTGAAAATAAATTACTGGCCGTTTAAGTAAAGATTGTTTTCTACAGAGCCCAGATGTTACCTTTCGTTTGTTAACAGTATTATTTATTAAGTACTCCACTGCAGCAGCACACTCTTCTGTAGGAGTATAAACACACAGTATTCTGACATGAGATTAGACACCTGATTCGGTCATTGTGGCTCTTTAAATTAAAGTTGCACAAGCACAGTAAAACAGCTGTATGACCTGGCTTGGATCCGGTTTTATATGAAACGGCAAGTTAGTTTTTCATAAAAATACACACACACAAACACACACACGTACCCACAGTCAACGCATATATAGGTTGAGAATATACTATTGCAGCTTGTGAATACTGTTGAAAAGCTCATCAATATTCTAGCCATTAGGCTTGCCTTTTCAGATTTCTGTAGTTACTATTGATTGCATCATGTGTGTCATTTCTTTCTCAAATTGCTGAATGCTTTCAATGATAATATTACTACACAGTCACAGTTGTAGATTGTGTGTGTTTTTTTTTTTTGTTGTTTTTTTTTTTATATTAAAGATGCGCTCATACTTGACCTCTAATCAAGTCCAGCCAGTTTGGAATACAAACAGCTCCAGTTCTTACTTTTTCAAGCAAAAACTAACCTTGCAAGTTTTGACTGTAAACATACGAAACACTTTCACGCAACTTCACCCATACAATTCTAATTAAAATTGCATCATTTGTTCATCCAATGTACTCTGCATGCAAAAAGTCTTGGTAGCTAAAGGCAAGTGTTACCTGGAAGCTGACTCCAAAAAAATGCCTGTTTTATGTGCTTAATAGATCAAACCCATTTATATTATTGCATTGATTCATTATCCTTCAAGCGATAGAACTAAGAACAGACCCATCACACACGCACCCCAAATACGTCCAGCTGCCTTAAGGTAAATGCAATATACAGGACTGGATTACAAATCTAAAATCCGCTCCCCTGCCCTGAGGAAATGAGAAACTTTCCAAAAGATGGACAATATCAAATTCAAAGAATTTAAAATAACACTTAGAACATAATTCCTTCCTATTTTTTTTTTTTTTTTTTTGAAGAACACTTTAGAAATTACTAGTGGCAGTCAGCTCAAATGGAGAGGATATTAATTATTCCAATAAGCAGCTGAAACAGAAAAATCTTTTTCTTTTCATTAAACATGCAAAAGGAAGTAACAAAATGCAGTTAAAATCAGCTTCTTTATTTTTAATTAAGCCTCCTTTTGAAAAGGTTATATTTGCAGCAGATTAACTAATTTGGGTTCGCGTCACAACGCAACAGCACAGACCTGTGCCAATACTCCCAAGGCACTATAAAATCAGAGGGGTGAAATTCCTTTTGATCACTGAAACAATGCTACGCCTCTGTGTCTGCTGAATGCTTAAAGTTTGGATGATGCACTTTAAAAGGACATTACCTTTCTGGCAATACCCATGAGATAAGTCAAAGAGCTTCTAAATACTAAAGAAAGCCTAGTTCAGTCGAACCATAATACTGTCAGGTACATTACAGCGAAGTAGGGACAAAACCATGGTAACATATTCTCAGAACAGAACACTCTATTTAATCAGGCTTAGAAGTAGACATACCACTTCTGTTCATCACACTGTGGATACCGCAGGCATGCCAGTACAATTCAAAAATATACCAAGACCTTGAAACAAATCCCATGATAAAAACTGCCTAATTATTTAAGAATGTGCTCCAGTAGATACTCTTGAGATGCTTTAATGAAAGACGGCAGTTTCCATATCAGTTTCAATAAGGGGCTTGTTTAAAAAAATAAAATAAAAATGAACTAAAACATAAATTTACAATATTACTAGTTGTATTATATAAGAGGCAACTGCAGTTATATCAGGGATTCACCAGGTAACCCACAAGGATACCCCAGACAAACACTAAAGTCCAATGTTAGTTTTTTATTATTATTATTATTATTATTATTATTATTATTATTATTATTATTATTATTATTTTGCAGGGTAAAACCAATGCTCTGCAGCCTAGAAAGGCAAGACCCTTACGAGCAACTTTATTAAAAGTTCTATGAGGCCAAGGCCACAAGAAACACAATAGAATTTAGTGTTATCCTATCGATTTACATTACTTAATGCAAATACACAATTATCCAGCCTGCAATGTATCAAAGTACAGACGTTATTAAAATAGCACACCTTTCATGAGTTTCAATTAATCAATAAAAATACACAACCTTATTTGGACGGTTGGCACACACAGTCAAGATGATGCACAGTTTCACCATGCCCTCTATTTTATAAGAATATTGACAAGCAGCAGGTGTCTTACTCCTATTCCTGGATGCCCCCCATTTAAAAACATCATCAAAACAGATCGGAGTTGACTGCTCAGTTTACTGCCAGCTACTTACAAGACTGATTATCGAAGACGACCTGTACTGATTTAAAGGATATTCACAACTATACTAGTTTAAAAATATATTTACCTTGGCAAGGGAAATGCATTTAAATTGGTCCTGTCATGGATGATGCTGCACCCAATCTGAGGCTAGCATGTGTAAAAGACATATTGGTTAAAAGAATAAGACCCCTCTGTATTTTAAATGACAACCACAACAGTATTACAACTACAGTCAATACTTTGTAGCTTCACATAAATCAAGGCCAGAAAGTTTCACTGATAACTGTTCATGCTTTACAGTGATGACATTGTCTATAGTCTACAGATATGTTTTATAAAAGACAAGAACACACAGCTGTTTCACTTGGTGCGATAAATCCATCATCACGTGAAAACACCCCTATACAGAATAAAATATTTATATATAAAACAGAATACTGGATCCACTAAAAGCAATAAATATGTATTAAAGCGTAGCAATGTTTACTGTGACCCTAGTGAGCACGTTTAGTTTAAAAAAAAAAAATTGGGGGGGGGGGGGGGGGCTTACGGGAGAACAGAGCAGACCTTGTTGAACTTAGAACTAAAAAACATAAACACAAGAAGCAATCACACATATAGAACTGTTAGGCACTTTCATGATTACAATGATAAGCAGCAAACTTGTAAGGTTTTATTAGTATGCGCAAGTCTAGATATAAAAAAAAAAAAACTTTTCACTACTTTTACATACATTAATGCGTCCTTGATGTACCACATGTGACCTCTAGGGAATTGATAATACTTTTTTATTATATAAAAATCACCTGTTTCCACAGGTAATACTGAAACATGTACATAGACACCATCGTCATGGAAACTGCCTCCAAACAGGCGCTGTAGACTAGAGCAGCCAGTGTGACTGACACACACACACAGATCAATAGGAATCCAGTATTTTCATTATTGCCCTGAATTCCTGCCTACCAAATTTAATTATAATCTACAGTGGCAAAGACCAAACACATTTTTAAAAATACTTTGAAAATATATCATTCCACAGATATATAAAGGATAAATCAATAAAACCAACAAACGAAGCTTAATGCATCAAAAGGTTTTTTTTTTCTTTTTTGTTACATTATTTATTTTTAATACAGTTGTTTTGCTGTGTAAACGACTGCCTCGTGAAGAACCGTGGTGCACAGGGCATAGAAGCATCCTCTGCGAAAGTACATAAGGAGATTTAAGGATTACTTTTGCAATTTTAGAGTCAATGCATAACTCATAATCCTTTGGCTCATTGGGGCCAAATCAGCAGAATAGAACCGTTGGTTATTCGCACGCATGAGAGGATGATATTCAATTTGTTAAGAAAAACAGAAATACTCAAAAAGAAACAATTTGGCTGAAAAATAAAAATAAATAATAATAATAATAATAAAAAAAAAAACACTGGCTGCATTAGATGGAGTGACAGGGTAACTCCTGTTCTCAGATAGGCATTACAGCTTCAGTTTTATCAGCACTTCAAACTGTATGTCAAAACCAGCCAAATCACCCTTATGTGATAACAGCTGTACAGACCCCTCACAGTATGTTTATCTGAAAGCCTGAGTTCAATCTTTAAAAGACATTAGGAGGTGTTCACTCCTCATACCTCTTCTTTCAATGCTACTTCCTTTGCAGTTTACAATAGTAAACGTATTCGTATTTGATGCAGTGGACATGGCTAGCAGGATGTTACTATTATAGACACTTTTTATTGTATATGATTAGATTTTCAGATGTGTTTTTATGTCATACTGGATCTTTTAATGGCGTTTCAAACTAAGCTGATTCAGAGATTCACGTCAACTACAGTAGTGTAATGGCTATTACATAACCAACTGGCTGAGACAATCTGTGAAGTTTATAAAGTGATAAAACATATTACGATGAAAGCCATTGGTGCTAGTTTTAAATTGTCAAGTCCTTCTTTTGGGGGAAAAAAAAAAAAAACATACGCAACTTCAGTTCCAAGTCCCTGGCAATACTCGAGATGACATCTTTGAGCTCAACATGCTTTTTGCTTGAGATCCAATTTAGAGCAAGAGAAGACTAGTATATGAAGTATCTGCTGGACTAACTCCTACAGAAAGTAATGGCAAAAGCTGTATGCTATATACATCACATCCAGATATATAATGCTACATAGTTATTAATGCCACATGACCTTGGTCTTTCCATTTGTCAGATCTCATTTCAATAAAAGGCTCAGTGTGAAACTTGACTTGTGTCTACTCGCCTCTTCGGGTAATAGAAACACAACTTATACAGGCTAAAACTGGGCAGTTTCCAGAGAGGGTATCTAGCATTAATAGACTGCAGACTACAGGCCTACAGACAGATATTGTTAAAATAAAAAATATGGCAGAGAATGTCAAAATGTCTAGGAGCAAGGAATATGTTTCAATACCTCTAATGCTTGTTGCTAAGATACTGTGAGAATTTCAATTGTACTGTGATAGAAAATGATCACAGTTCAGCATAAAGCCTCTGCACTCCTTGTTTCCCACATAGCTTGCTATTTTTTGCTTACTTTAGGCTACTAAATAATGAAGTAATACTTCTGATAATACCAATTCATTAAGAGACCAGCCTGAGCTTCACAATCAACATGCATTCATGCTTTAATCCAGATTATGCTTTAGATTTGTTAATGTTTTAAATAAACAAATAAATAAATAATGCATGCAGTCACCACCTTTTAGAACGGGCGTGTTTGTGTTAACGTGATTCACCCACGGTAAGGGTTGGACGGTATAAACTCCCCCACAATAACCTGACATCCAAAATGCCTCCCAACCAACAGTACAGTAATCAATACAAACAAGCGTGCATGCGGTTCAAAATCTTTATTAAGACACTCATTACACTAATAAAAAAGATGTATTAAAACCTAACAAAAAGTAAGTGCAGAATTGTACAGTATAGGTTCGCTACATTGCTGAAAATTGTTCCCAGCGAAGATCTCTGTGATATGCATCTGGACAATCTTTTTTTGCAAGTACGGACGGCAAACTTTCAGCGTTTTCAAAAAAAAGTCCCAATTCGGCTCTATATCCGGATGCTGCTCCATAGCACACTGCAGTGTTACAAGCGCAGCTTACGTCATCGGTGATTCAATAGCCATGGTACAGTACAGGTGTAATCCAGGGCTTGAATTTAATTTTTGTGTGCTGGGGTGAATTCCCCCTATGCTGCAGCCAATGTGGGGGGTTCCAAAATTTTAGGAGGGAATGTCAAAAAAAATAAAAAAGACACACACTTGGATATGTGAAAAAAAAAAACATTATTATATATATATATATATATATATATATATATATATATATATATATATTATATATATATATATATAATATATATATATATATATATATATATATATATATATATATATATATATATATATATATATATTACTGCATCATCATTCACACTGGAGTTGCTTTAAAATAAGCTGCTTTCTGATCCAACAGCTGTTCATCACTGTGAGACAGAGCACTCTCCATTACTTTTGACATTGCCTGACGTGAATTTTCTGCATGCCGCAGAAGTAAAAGGTGCTTTTCTTTTTAACCAGTGCTCCATTGCTTTTTTTTTTCTTTACACTTAACATTTCTGCTGGTTTTTCACTGTTTTCATTTACATTACTGGACAGTTTGTACTGCATGCATGTAACATCAAATGAAAGGCCACAAAATGTATTTTCATATTATGTAAGTTGCAACAGGATCAGGCAAACTATATGTGGTAGAGATGAGAATGTGTTTAAAAAAAAAAAAAACAAAAAAAAAAAAAAAACAAAAAAAAAAAAAATCATGGATGTCTCAAAAGAGAAACACTGCACCATTGAACCTCAATATAAAATGAACATGGGGGGGGCTGAGCTTTCAGTGTAACTGCTACAATGACAGAGCAATAGACTCAAAACAAAACCTAAGCTGTTAACTCTATCACGAGAGGCTTAAGTAGTTCCGGCAAGGAGCACGACAAACACACCTGAATATGTCTTTCGAAAGTTCTGGATCTGTACTTTTAAACCATGAACCGGGTAGTTGGTTTTTATGGTGCCTGAGTAATATGTACGTAACCCTTGGTGCACTGGCACCCCAAAATGATTGTGGCTGTTTTAACAGTTAAAGCGAAAGACACCGCTTGTAAAACAACACCTAGATAGACTTAATACCGTCGTCTTTTTTTTTTTCAAAACTGTTTACTTCCTGCATTGTACAGAGTTTCTATAATGCTTAAAGATATCGACCTAGAATCACGTACAAGAGAATAAAGTCTCGCAGCACTTAAAATATACTGTACTACCTGTTCTTGTTCTTTCTCCAAACAGGGAGACAAACCATAGTGCAATACTACAAGAAAACAAACATTTGTGTTCTTGTTTTTCTCATTATACACTACCAGCCACGGTTCACCAACCCGCATGTGCTATTTTTTTTTCTTACTGTGCAAAAAAGTAATAAAATAAAACAAAATAAAAACACTAAACCCCAGTGCTGTGAAAATGGGACGGACATTTATGGAAATCAGCATAGCAGGACACCCTTTTTATGGCACTATATACTCATTTACCTTCAAAGAGAGATGCATTCTTCATTCATATTTAGCCCTTATTACATATAAATAACACATTTATACCACACAAAGGTATTTGTAAAACCTATTTCTCATTAAAACTTGAGCGCCTAAATTATACAAACATGACAGCCACATGCATTTATTGATCACCGTCACTATTTCAGCTTCTGCCATTAATTGTTCCTTCCAAGGATTTACTTTTGTTTAGAATCAAATCGCTCATCATCTCAATCATCTGCACTATTGAAGGTGATAGTTACTTATCATTATTCTCCAGTTATTATGAACACTATTCCAGGTGCATCCTTCACAATTGTCAGGCTGCCAAGTGTGTGATTGCTGTTAGAAAAAGGGAGCTTTGCCTGCTGCTTCTAGTTAGCTGTACACATTTATATACCTAGGAAACAAAAAGGTAACTTGTATACGTCCATACCCCTTACTTCCATTAGAAAGTTCCACAGAAATGTACATTATGGCAGTGGAATCAGGAAATGATTGTTGATACTGAATATAACAATTCTTC